>NC_133150.1:50251748-50254248 GCF_048418815.1 Hemitrygon akajei | reverse complement strand
CTCCTACACACACACACACACTCACTCTCCTACCCAGACACACACACACACACACACACACACACTCCCCTACCCAGACACAGACACACACACACACACACACACTCACTCCCCTACACACACACACTCACTCCGCTACCCAGACGCACTCACTCTCCTACACACACACACTCACTCTCCTACACAGACACACACACACACACACTCACTCTCCTACACACACACACACACACACACACTCCCCTACCCAGACACAGACACACACACACACACACTCCCCTACCCAGACGCACTCACTCTCCTACACACACACACACACACACACACACTCCCCTACCCAAACGCACTCACTCTCCCACCCAGACACACACACGCACACACTCACTCCCCTACCCAGACGCACTCACTCTCCTACACACACACACACACACACACACTCACTCTCCTACACACACACACACACACACACACACACACTCACTCTCCTACACACACACACACACACACACACTCCCCTACCCAGACACAGACACACACACACACACTCCCCTACCCAGACACAGACACACACACACACACTCCCCTACCCAGACGCACTCACTCTCCCACCCAGACACACACACGCACACACTCACTCCCCTACCCAGACGCACTCACTCTCCTACACACACGCACACACACACAGACACACACTCACTCCCCTACCCAGACGCACTCACTCTCCTACACACACACACACACACGCACTCACTCTCCTACACACACACACACACACACACACACACTCCCCTACCCAGACACAGACACACACACACACACTCCCCTACCCAGACGCACTCACTCTCCCACCCAGACACACACACACTCCCCTACCCAGACGCACTCACTCCCCTACCCAGACGCACTCACTCCCCTACCCAGACGCACTCACTCTCCCACCCAGACACACACACGCAATCTCCTACACACACACACTCCCCTACCCAGACGCACTCACTCCCCTACCCAGACGCACTCACTCCCCTACCCAGACGCACTCACTCTCCTACACACACACACACACTCCCCTACCCAGACACACACTCCCCTACCCTGACACACTCACTCTCCTACACACACACACACACACACACACACACACACACACACACACACACACACACACACACACACTCCCCTACCCAGACACACTCACTCTCTTACACACACACACACACACACTCACTCTCCTACACACACACACACACACACACACACACACACACACACACACACACACACCCCTACCCAGACACAGACACACACACACACACACTCCCCTACCCAGACGCACTCACTCCCCTACCCAGACACACACACGCACACACTCACTCGCCTACCCAGACGCACTCACTCTCCTACACACACGCACACACACACAGACACACACTCACTCCCCTACCCAGACGCACTCACTCTCCTACACACACACACACACACGCACTCACTCTCCTACACACACACACACACACACACACACTCACTCTCCTACACACACACACACACACACACTCACTCCCCTACCCAGACGCACTCACTCTCCTACACACACACACACGCACTCACTCTCCTACCCAGACGCACTCACTCTCCTACACACACACACACGCACTCACTCTCCTACACACACACACACACACACACACACACACACTCCCCTACCCAGACGCACTCACTCTCCTACACACACACACACGCACTCACTCTCCTACACACACACACACACACACACACACACACACTCCCCTACCCAGACACAGACACACACACACACACACTCCCCTACCCAGACGCACTCACTCTCCTACACAGACACACACACGCACTCACTCTCCTACACACACACACACACACACACTCCCCTACCCAGACACACACACACACACACACTCACTCCCCTACCCAGACGCACTGACTCCCCTACCCAGACGCACTCACTCCCCTACCCAGACGCACACACACACACACACACTCCCCTACCCAGACACACACTCCCCTACCCTGACACACTCACTCTCCTACACACACACACACACACACACACACACACACACACACACACACACTCCCCTACCCAGACACACTCACTCTCTTACACACACACACACACACACACACACTCCCCTACCCAGACACACTCACTCCCCTACCCAGACACACTCACTCTCCTACACACACACACACACACACACACACACACACACACACACACACACACACACACACACACACACACACTCCCCTACCCAGACACACTCACTCTCTTACACACACACACACACTCCCCTACCCAGACACACTCACTCCCCTACCCAGACGCACTCACTCTCCTACCCAGACGCACTCACTCTCCTACACAGACACACACACGCACACACTCACTCCCCTACCCAGACGCACTCACTCTCCCACCCAGACACACACACAGACACACACTCACTCTCCTACCCAGACACACACA